>NC_068357.1:130905851-130913351 GCF_020536995.1 Dreissena polymorpha | reverse complement strand
CTGCTGTGGACACTGGACGTGGAGCTGGGGTGGGCTGGATGGGACCTGGACTTACATGCCTGTAAAAAAGGGTCAGAATTGTATTCAATACAAAAGCCTGATACTATGATTGTTAATTGTCCACAGATAAGGAAATTACAGTTTTGAATATCGGTAACAAAATAAATAATTTTCCTTTTCATGTTTATGTTGAACTTAGATGAGAACACTTACGAATGATTTCATTATTGAACTGTTAGACAATTTTTTCAATAAAATTTCTTTAAATTACATATATTAAACTTAATGGTTTATTGCTGCAGTAAAATGTTCTATGACCAATAATGGCCCATTATGTTACCAATGTTATGTCCATGTGACATCAGTAGCAACATATGCTCAACAGAACACTTGGACAGATATACACTGGGATTCTCACCTTGGACTGGGAATAGGGGCTGGGGATGGTTTCCGTGTGTCACTAGGGGCCACCTGCTGGGGGATTGCAGGGCCATACTTGCCCCGTGGCTCATTCTTGGGGTCATAGATGGTTAGGCTGAGCTTGGAGTTGTAGCCAAGAATAGCACCTGTGATACACATTGGCTTAAATGGGTATGCATCAAATCTCTAAGTGCATGCATATTTAATTTTGTTACAACTTTTCTACTGATATGTGTTTGTTTACCTGCTTTCAGAAATGTTGGGCATTTTCTAATTAATTTTTTTTCTTTGTTTTCTTCAGAGAAATGTTTTTGCTTACTATGCTAAATCTGTTACATGCGGTAATCATTGAGACCAAGGTACAAACTACAATTTTTACTAACATCAATATTCTTTGTGCTATAAGACTATGTTTACAGGACATTTACTTTCAGGCTATAATGTATTGGAATTATTGTATAAAATCCTTTCTATTAGAACGCACTTCTTATAGAATGAAAGAAAATGAACAGCACACAATATCTTAGCATTATTTTTTTAGGATTACTACTGCGTCTGGAAACATAATGATGAGTGCCTTGGAATGACAGTCCTATTTTGATGACATTTTGGTGCAGGAATCGTTTGCTTACCTTAAACTGATATGCATTATATTTAAAACACTATTAACTAAAACTATTGCTAGCAATAAATTAATTTCAGGTTGTTAAGACTAAGAAATTTTTAAATAAAAATAAAGCAATACAGTGGATAAGATTTTAATGATAAAACAAGTGATGTGTTTGTCAAAAACACAATGCTCCCTGTTGCGCCACTTTGAAATAAAATTTCAATATATCATTTGGCAGGTTTAGAAATTATCTCCCTTTAAAAGCTTATTACTTCCCTTGGATTGTATTTTTTTTACTTTTGACCTTGGAGGATCACCTTGACCTTTCACCACTAATTATGTGCAGCTTCATGAGATACACATGCATGCCAAATATCAAGTTGCTATCTTCAATATTGCAAAAGTTATCGCAAAACTTAAAGTTTTGGGACAGAATGACAGATAGACAGGCCAAAAACAATATGCGCCCGATCATTTGATCTGGGGGCATACAAATAATTGTGTCTGCTCTCAATTTTTTGTGATCCTTCAATGCCTAAGGCTGTGTCCCAGCACTTCTGAATGATTAAATTTTATGCAACTTGGGATGACCTAAAACTATACATGTAACCTTACATGCTATACGGGCAAGTTTTGGTAGGCCAGTCCTGCTTTTGGCTTGTTTGAAGCACATTCCCTGACTTTGTCCCAATATTTATTGAAAACAATAGTTGTTCTACAAATGTAAAAATCATTCTAGGAAAATACTCTAGCAACCCTGAGCTATTCACATCTTTTCTATCAATCTGTTCAGTAATCATTTTGGCAGGAAAACACTTTACTTTTGAACTTATTTTGATATTAATCATTCAAATAATCTCCTGTAAGTCTAATAAAAACCAGTAATCTGTTTAAACGAAAAAATTGAAGTAAAAATGGCATTTACACAAAATGTGTAGCAAAGTGTGACAAATATTACTAACATTACATTGTTCCCAACAAATTCTTAAATTCACACATTTTGAACAAAAAAACAAACAATATCTATGAAACAGAATTGTGTAAATAAAGGCACCTATTGGAAGTTATATACACATTATATATATCAGAATAGATATGTAAAACAGATGGAAACATAGCACATAACTCTTAAGTACAATTTAAGTTATCCTTTAAACACATCACACAGATCTGCTTTATTACACATAACCTGATAAGGAGAATTATTCAAGATCATAAGGAGAATTATTCAAGATCATGAAGTAAAAAATGATTTTATTTCTGGCAACTAAAACTTCTATGCTCATACAGTTTAGCAATCACAGCAATTCAATTGGAATTCAAACAATCCATCAAGTTAATGTCATTCACAATGACAATTTGTTTGAATTACAATTAACAATCTTGAATTTTACCTGGTATTTTGTGCAACAATGATTTTCTATTCCCTGACAATAATAAAATATTACTGGAAAATGACATTCAAAACAAATACTTCTACATACAAATATTTATTAACTACATAAATTCATTCCATCAACATAATAAACAAATAACTTTAACAGTTAAGAGTTCTTGCTTACAGAGATCATACTTCTAACAAACTGCTTGGTGTAAATTAATGAATATACATTGCTTGTAGCTAACTGAAGTAATAAAAACAACATATAAACCATTACAGACAAACAAATACTTTCAAATTAACCAATTGACTAAATCACTAACGCAGCTCGATTTGCAAAACAAAGGTTTACTTTTGGTGCTCTGTGACTAAGAGCAGCTTTTCTAAGGGGCCATTTTTATTGTGTATTTTCTTTAAAAGGAAGTCTCTTTTTTTATTCTAAATCCAGTGTTGGCAGAGAGTCCCTGATTAGCCTTTTTGAACTGCACAGGCTAGTCTGGGACGCCTCTTTACGCACACACATTAAACTGTAATGGCTAGTCTGGGACGCCTCTTTACGTACACACATTAAACTGTAATGGCTAGTCTGGGACGCCTCTTTACGTACACACATTAAACTGTAATGGCTAGTCTGGGACGCCTCTTTACGCACACACATTAAACTGTAATGGCTAGTCTGGGACGCCTCTTTACGCACACACATTAAACTGTAATGGCTAGTCTGGGACGCCTCTTAACGCACACACATTAAACTGTAATGGCTAGTCTGGGACGCCGCTTTACACATACACATTAAGCCCAGTTTTCACAGAACATAGCTTAGGGGAACCTACACATGACCACACACAACTCAGCTCACCTTCCTCTGGCTTGTTATACACGGCAGGCACAATGGGCTCGGAGGAGATGACACTGTCTGGGACTTCACCCGGATGTAACACCACTGTCTTCTCGCCCTCCTGCAGGCTCCAGCTGATGCCCACTATCGAATTCACTGATGCTGCATCGTCAGACTTCTGACGGGTGAACATTGGGATACGTGCCCAGCCCACCGGAACAGCCTGCTTGCCTGCAATAGCCGTACTTGTGTTTCCATATTGAGTGTAACATGAATTCTTATGGCAAAGATGATGAATTCTGAGATTGAGAACAACTGATACATTTCTGAAAAACTGAGGTCAGAATTTTTTCTTTAGCTTTTATTTCTGCTATAGGTTTTTCCAAAAGCTTACTGACACGAAGATGCAAGGTGAACCAAGACCGTTTTGTTTGATGGTGAAGTTATCATAAACATACAAGAGGAACTTTTTCTGTTATTTTGTTGACAAGTTCCAATAACAATATCAACAATCATACTTGAGTTTACAAGAACTGATACCTTTCATGGCTGGATCATTGAACTGGTACTCCACACGAAGGATGGCATAGATATGGGAGCCAAACTCGCGCTCCAAGTCGTAGGGAGCGAGATCGATGTCTCGGTACACAAACCGGTCTTCTGGATACACAATCTGAACGGAAAGAGTTCTTGGAAATTGAAGATCAATGTTATTCAAAAATAGTAGTAAATACCAATATGGAATGGAGCTTCAGTAAAAGGGTTTTAAAGTAAACAAGAACACCGCATAACGGATGCCAACGCTCGGCAGCGAAAGCTTGTCAGAATTATTTTTTTTAGAGGTCACTGTGACCTTGACCTTTGACCTAGTGACCCAAAACTGGGTGTGGGGTGTAGAACTCGTCAAGGTGCATCTACATATGAAGTTTCAAAGTTGCAGGTGGAAGCACTTTGATTCTAGAGCCAATTTTAAGGTTTAAGCACGACGCCTACGGCGGACGGCTGACGACACGACAAGCTGGGAATGACAATACCTCGGGTTTTCTCCGAAAACAGCCAAGCTAAAAATATAACATTTGTATTGGTACAAAGATAACATAAATTTAGACATTTATATACTATGAAGGACAAATCATATATCATTTGTATGAAAAACAAGAGTGCTAACTTATCACACAATGTGAAGGGTGAATTGATTTATGGTTAAAATGTTGGCACAGAAAATAAGAGACAAAACACTGTGGCATCATTGAATGTGAAAATGTTTAATGAAAGCCTTCACCATTCTATATATCTTGATTAAAGAGCCATATTTCAGAAATGCTTCAGGCTTTATATCTAGTAATTATGTTAGCCCAGAAACATGTGACAAAGTTTTATGAAGATATGATTAAAACAATTTTAGTTAGAGAGTGACCAATATGAATATTACCATTTTTTACAAATCATAGCCTCACCCGCTGCAGTTGTTCTCATAATAAACCTTCTTTTTTTTTCCAATGACCTATTGGTATACAGAAGAGCCGTGTACCTGGTATACAGTGTTTCCATAGGCGTCCTGGGTGGTGGACTGGACGCTGGAAGGCATGATGGAGGTATGAGACTGTAGTCTAACCTCACCAAAGTACAGCACCAGGCTCACCTTCAGGCAGTTGGGGTCCACACGGGTCAGCCAGGGCTCCTGAAAGGGTGGATAACAGGACAGATAGCACTCCTTGGTGATAAGAGGGCTCCTGAGAGGGTGGATAACAGGACAGATAGCACTCCTTGGTGGATACCAGGACAGATAGCACTCCTTGGTGGATAACAGAACATATAGCACTCCTTGGTGGATAACAGGACAGATAGCACTCCTTGGTGGATACCAGGACAGATAGCACTCCTTGGTGGATACCAGGACAGATAGCACTCATTGAAAGGGTGGATAACAGGACAGATAGCACTCCTTGGTGGATAACAGGACAGATAGCACTCCTTGGTGAATAACATGGCAGATAGCACTCCTTGGTGGATAACAGGACAGATAGCACTCCTTGGTGGATGTATAACAGGACAGATACCACTCATTGAAAGCGTGGATAACATGACAGATAGCACTCATTGAAAGGGTGGATAACAGGACATATAGCACTCATTGAAAGGGAGGATAACAGGACAGATAGCACTTATTGAAAGGGAGGATTGCAGGACTGATAGCACTCAATGAAAGGGTGGATAACAGGACAGATAGCACTCATTGAAAGGGTGGATAACAGGACAGATAGCACTCAATGAAAGGGAAGATAACAGGACAGATAACACTCATTGAACGGGAGGATAACAGGACAGATAGTACTCATTGAAATGGAGGATAACAGGACAGATACCACTGATTGAAAGGGTGGATAACAGGACAGATAGCACTCATTGAAAGGGAGGATAACAGGACAGATAGCACTCATTGAAAAGGTGGATAACAGGACAGATAGCACTCATTGAAAGGGTGGATAACAGGACAGATAGCAATCATTGAAAGAGAGGATAACAGGACAGATAGCACTCATTGAAAGGGTGGATAACATGACAGATAGCATTCATTGAAAGGGAGGATAATAGGACAGATAGCACTCATTGAAAAGGTGGATAACAGGACAGATAGCACTCATTGAAGGAAAGGGATGATAACAGGACAGATAGCACTCATTGAAAGGATGAACAACAGGACAGATAGCACTCATTGAAAGGGAGGATAACAGGACATATAGCACTCATTGAAAAGGAGCATAACAGGACAGATAGCACTCATTGAAAAGGTGGATAACAGGACAGATAGCACTCATTGAAAGGGTGGATAACAGGACAGATAGCAATCATTGAAAGGGAGCATAACAGGACAGATAGCACTCATTGAAAGGGTGGATAACAGGACAGATAGCACTCATTGAAAGGGAGGATAACAGGACAGATAGCAATCATTGAAAGGGTGGATAACAGGACAGATAGCACTCATTGAAAGGGAGGATAACATGACAGATAGCACTCATTGAAAGGGTGGATAACAGGACAGTTAGCACTCATTGAAACGGTGGATAACAGGACAGATAGCACTCATTGAAAGGGAGGATAACAGAACAGAGAGCACTCGTTGGTAATTAGATGAAGCAAAGTTTCAAATCAATTGCTTGAAAAATAATTGATTTACAAACTTTAAACATGGTATGCAAATAAACTGTCCTGCAAACCAACACAGTGTCTCCAGTATACCCCTCCAAAATAACATTTGCTGGGATAAAAAAATGTAAATTTTCAAGATAAGCTTATGGCATTTAATCTGATACTGATACACATTTTATATAACATTGTAAGATAAAAGTTTATAAGACCATAATCACTCCACCAAAACATCAGACTCAATGTCATCATTTGGGTCATGCTCTGTGAAAAGGGGGTTTAATGCACGTGAGTAAAGTGTTATCACAGATAATCAGGGACAAAACTTTCCGCTTTTTGTGTTTAAATAAAGTCTCTTCTTAGCAAAAATCCAGTTTAGGCGGAAAGTGTCCTCCCTTGTTAGTTTGTGCAGACTGCAAAGTCTTATCTGCACATGTAGTAAACCCCCTTTACATCACAGAGCGTTTCTCATCTATAAGATAATGCTAAAAATTGAAGTGAAAGTCAAGCAGCATGTATTATAGGACTGCACCCAGGTATCCCCATTGATATGGTGCATAAGATCTGGACTGATCACTTATTTCTATGCATTCCCTTGTCATTAAACACTTATTTAATGTTTTTAATTCATCTATAAAATAGGAAAACATTGTCATTGTGTAAATATGTGAGCATATTACTTCATACAAGAGGGCCAAGAGGGCCCTAGTTCGCTCACCTGAGAGGAGTCGGTTCATTCAATCTTTACCTAATGTCAAACTTGACCTAGATATTGACCAGACAAATATCCTGGTCAAGTTTCATCATTATTGAACCAAAACTCTGGCGTATGGAGTGTTTTTGCTTTTGTAAGATTTGAAATAGTGGCCTATATTTTGAGTTACCAAACATCAAACTTTGCTTACAAGGATTTTGTATAATATAATGAAAATTTGGACAATCTAAGGGCAATAATTATGGCATTAATTATGTGATTTTGCACATCATCAAACTTGACTGAGATCTTTCAGCAACTTTGATAAAGAAAGCTTGAGAAATGTGAATGCTAGAGTGTTTACAAACCAAATGTGGACGGACAGACAGCGGACAAAGACCAATCCT